>NW_026896309.1:0-21523 GCF_033153095.1 Gastrolobium bilobum | reverse complement strand
GATTGGCAAAAATGCAAAGAAATGAAAAGAAGCGATAAAATGTATGCCTTATGTGAAAGCTAGGCATGATGGCATTTTATTAATTGGTATTTGTGGATTCTTGCTCTAGGTGTACCTAGGGACTAAAAAGGAATCAGAATCTCTTGAAGATATATAAGTAACTTGTGCAACAAGTAAGGGTATTGGTAAAGCTTCAAGATGTAAGCTCTATGTTTAAGGAGTCTTTTCCTGCTTGAGTGCTCCACCATGGTTAGTGAACTATGGTTGGACTGTATGACTGTGATTTAGATGCTTTGTATAGATGCATTCATATAGAGTTATTTGATAACATGATATGTTTTGCTCTGATATGACTTCTGTAATATGATTTCTGTAACAATCTCTGGCCATTGATTGTATAGTACCCGGATGTCCGCTTTGGGGTCCTCCCTCGGGACTGATGGGTACGCCTCTGATATGTCTAGTTCCGCTTTGGGGTCCTCCCTCGGGAACACGTGCGTTGATTTCCGCTTGGGGTCCTCCCTTGGGAATGACGGCGCACATCTCTGATATGATATGGATATATGCTCTGTTCTGTTATGATATCTGTTATATGTTGTATTTGTATACTCTGTATCTGACTTTCATGCAGGAGTGAGCCCGGGGTATGGAGAATTCTCTATAAACCTGGAGTTTATTGAGATTTGTAATCTCACCCCTCTTTGGGGACATATTTTCAGGTGCCCAGATTCCCGGTGAGTCCTCACTAGGCAGGGACACGACACGTGGCTGAGGCAGTTGACAGATCGGATTTTGAGTGGCTGTAGGCTACTACCTTTTGGAGTGTTTGATGTCTTTTAGTATTTCCGCATTTGATGGATCACGATATTGATCCTTTATTTTGTATATGGCCTGTATATGTTTTGTACATGTCTGTCACTTGGATGCATGTACATTTGGGTATTCAGGCACGTCATATGATGATGTATTATTCAGTTTATGATTTCGTATTGGATTGCATGTTGATTAGGATAGTGGCACAGAGCCATATTTTGCATGCGCCCATGGATGGGTATCTGATTGTATCTGCATGACTGGTACTTCTGGATTACTATGCTGTATAAACTGTTTATCAGGAAATGCTTCTGAGAGGGATTGGAAAATCCCCGGTTGTCCGATTTATAGAGGAAACTCTGCCCGATTTTCGTTTACCCCGAGTAAGAATTAAAGTAGAAAAAGAAAAAGTTAACTTGTATTTTCGTAAGTTAAGTCTTCCGCTGTTTTCTGTTTTATCATATGTATGTTAATTGAACCGGCTCGAGACGGGGATGTTACACTATCAAGGATGCTATTTGATTGCGCAGGCTGTGTAAGGAGCTTGGTTTTGCACAATGAGAGGTGACCATTGGGTGTGATAGTTAGAGTGCTATATTCTTGACTAAAAATCTCATCTTCCATGCGAGGACCAAGCCATAGGCATACAATACCACTTTATCAGAAAGAAGATAGAGAACAAGGTTGTAGTATTGGAGAATGTTGATAGAAAGGTGAACAGTGCCGACTTTATGACCAAGGCAGTGAATTCAAATAAGTTTGAACGGTGTATACCTGCATTGGGACTGAAGAAACATGTGAAGCATTCACCAAGTGAGAAAATGTTAAGTATGGCTCATACTTCGCATTGAGATGACGACTCTTGTTAACGGGGCGCAGAGAAAGCCAACGGGGGTCCCGCTGGTGGAAGTGTGGGGGCAGCGCCCCCGAGGCCACAGAGGTCTAGTATTGTTGTGGGCCTCTGGCTTATTGTATTTTTGTCTATTTTCTTAGTAATTTGGGTTTGAGTCCATGAATAACTATTGTTGCTTAGGGTTTCTAATTCTATTTATATTCTTCTTGTAAATTGAATAACATGTAAAGAGTGCGATGAATAGAATATAATATATATTGCTCGACCGGCCCAAAGCATAGTTCAACTGAGAGTTGCAACTTCAGGATAGAATAAAAATAATCAAACCCAAAATTGAAAGGGCCCATTAGAATTTCATATCATTTATAAAAAAGTATTAGTTAAGACAAATTTGATGAATTTTATAATAAGACGAAAAAAAAAGGTGTATAATTTTGCGAATTCAAAAAAGAAAAACTAATGAGCATTGCATGAGTGGTTACTTTTTGCGAGATAAAGTGAATGAATCGTTCTTAGTTTGAGCGTGTTGTTCGCATATCCTTGTTTGTACTCGATAAAAATACTAGTTCTCCAACGTTACAAGTGTCAACAATTCCCAAACTGATCGAGCTTCTTCCTTTCCACATTCCGGTTGACAATGCAAGTGTCACGCATCTCCAACTCTTTTACCACCTTCGCTTCCACCAACTTTCTGTAACTTCATTTCTTATCATTATTCACTATTATTGATTCCACATACATTCACCCTTCACGGCCATTCAAACTTATTCCTCTTTCCCTATTATTTGTTAATACAACCTTTTTTTTTATGCGGCTTCTTGTTGCAATTTAAGGAATAATAAGTTACAAAAACAGACAGAAAAAGAAATACCAATCCCGCTTTTGAAAAGGGTAGTTGCATTGTAACAATGGTTAACAACAAGAACAAGGAGAGAGACACTGAGTTTTTCTTGGATCAGAGCAATGAGGATGCTAACGAGGATGAACAGGATATTGAAGCTGTCAAGTACGAGAGTGAGAGTAGTAGTGAAGGTGTCAGTGACAATGAGGAAGGTCCTAGACCAATACCTAATTCTTTTTCTTCTCAGAAATGGCCTCAAAGTTACAAGTACTAATCTTCTTTGCCTTTTGTAACTTAATATATGATGTGCCATTTCTGTTAGTTCTGTTGATGAAACTCTTATTTTTCATTTTTTTTTTTTTTCCCTTTTGTTTTCTTGTTGCCTTTTGGGTGGCTCCACCTTAGTTTAGAGAAAATTTACAGTGTGGTTCTTTATTATGGCTTATATATTTCCATGAAAGAGTGCCCATATTTAGCTTCTTTTAAGTTTCACAAAAATTTATTGGCTTCTGGTATTACAATATATCCCTGGCTGTGGCTAAATAGAGCAAGGATATTGAAATTCTTATATTGACTGAAGATGAAATTAGAGAGATATATTATAAAATCATAACATGAACTCCGCTTAATAGTTAAGTTGTTGGGTTAAAATGATTCTTTACATAATATCAAAGATTGACTAAATTGTTACAAGTTCGATTTTCACCGCCTCATTTTATTAATAAATATTGTGAAATTTCTTAGCACAGGTAAGAGGGAATATTATCTAGCCTTCAAGCCTAATTGACTCTTGTGTGAGAAGACATTGTTAGAAAGAAATAAAATAAAACCATGAATGTGACATTCACCTAACAATTTAGAATTTAAGTTATTGGGTTGAAATTATTCTTTAGCTATGGCATATCAGATTTCCTTGTCCAAATTAATGGATTTGTGAGGAGTTGACTAAGATTGTTTTGGTATTCTCAATATGCTTTGCTAGAATTGTGTGTAATGCAGCTTTGTGGCTCTTCCTTTTTCCCATTAACCTCGGGCATTCATTATTCTTCTCTGATTGTGTTTTTTTTCCCTCTTATATGACAGAGAGGCTGTCGATTCTTACACAATTGCTGCAGCTCCAAATCTTGAATCAATTATAAGAGCACCAAGTGTTATTTATTCAAGCTTTGTCGGTCATTCAAAGAGTTACCTAGAACAAGATGCAAAGACTTCTTTACTATCTGGTCAGCTTAGTCAATTTCAAGAAGGGATCTCGAGAAGACAATCAACATGGTGGGAGAAAGCTTCAATTCAAATGCAAATTCCTGAAGAAATACCCATTAATTATGGATGTAGCCTCACTCAAACCATATTTAATGGTATGTTATTTAATTTTAGTAACTCAGTAATCTGTTGCCATATCCTTGAATTTTTTTTTTTTTTTTTTTTTTTTTTTCATATGTACGTGTGCTCAATGAACATTGTAAAGCTGAGAGAAAAATATTCCTCCATTTTGGTAATGGATGTTGCTTTAATGTCACTGCTGAGATAAAACAAGGAGTGTGAATCACAGGTCCTCTAATGGTGTTTCTCTCAAACACTTAAAACACACAAGGAGTTCTCTGAATATACCTATTTTGTATATCATTAACATTCAAGCCTTACATTCAAATGATTTACATGGTACTATTTAAAAGCAATAGCAAATAACTAGAAATACTAATGACTAACTTAGGAAATCTAAACACATTAATGACTACTTCTTAGAAACTTTAAACTCATTAATGTCCACTAACAAACTCCTAAGAGACACACCTCTTCACCAAAAAAACCTTTCATTTTCTATTTTCTTTTATTCAAATAAAGTTTAAAAACCCAACAAAACTCCTCCTTAAACTTTAATATCTCTACCATCCTTCATTCCCATCTTCTTCTTGCAATTTTCAAACAACAATGTCGGCAGGGGCTTTGTAAAAATATCTCCAACTTGATCTCGGCTTGCAACATGAGTGAGCTCAACTTTTCCTTCTTTGACTTGATCTCGGATGATTGACCGGGTTCTTTGCTAACTCGATTGCAGACTTGTTGTCAACTCGGATTTCGGTTGCGCCGACTTGCCCTTGCTCCAGCTTGCTTAGTAAATTCCTTAGCCATATTGCATGGCAAACACACCAAGATGCCGCAACATACTCGGCTTCACATGTAGACAGGGTCACAATGGGTTCCTTCTTTGACACCCACGTGAAAGCCGTGTTTCCCATGAAAAACACATAGCCAGTCGTGCTCTTTCTATCATCAATATCTCCGCACCAATCACTGTCTGAGTAACCCGTCAACTTGTATTTGTCCGACTTCGAGTAATGAAGTCCTTGTGAGGTTGTTCCTTTCACATATCTCAGAATTCTCTTAGCCGCCTTCCAGTGAGTGTACCCCGGGTCTTCCATAAATCGACTTATGATTCCAACACTCAGACACAGATCCGGCCTCGTACACGTCAAATATCTCAGACTTCCAACTAGACTCCGGTAGTAACTCGGATCAACTCTCTCTCCTCCATCATACTTCGAAATTTTCAACCCGGGTTCCATTGGCGTTGAAACCGGGTTGCAGTCACTCATTTTAAACTTCTCTAAAATTCCTTTTGCATAGGCTTCCTGAGAGACGAAGATCCCGGATTTGTCTTGTCTGACCTCCAGACCAAGAAAGTACCTCATCAGACCGAGATCCGTCATCTCGAACTCCTTCGTCATTTTCTTCTTAAAGTCTTGAATCATCCCTTCATCATTACCCAAGAAAATCAGATCATCAACATATAGAGCAACAAGAAGAATTTTACCTCCTTTCTTCTTCACATATAGTGCATGTTCATATGGACATTGTTCAAGTCCATCCTTCTTGAAGTAATTGTCAATTCTTGTGTTCCAGGCTCTTGGGGCCTGCTTCAATCCATACAAAGCTTTCTTCAGTCTCAACACTTTTCTTTCTTCTTCGGCTTTCATGAATCCCGGAGGTTGTTCCAGATATACCTCCTCTTCGAGTACTCCATTTAAGAATGCCGACTTCACATCCATCTGATAGATCGGCCATCCAAATTGGGCTTCTTGAGAGATCAACAGCCTGATTGTCTCCATTCTTGCTACGGGTGCGAACACCTCGTCATAATCAATGCCAGCCTTCTGCCTATACCCTTTCGCCACTAGCCGAGCTTTGTATCTTTCGATCTCCCCCTTAGCGTTCATTTTCTTCTTGTAGACCCATTTCACACCAATGGGCCGACTTCCTCTGGGCAGCTCGGCTAACTCCCACGTCTTGTTCTTTTCTATCGCCTTTATTTCCTCCTCCATGGCTGATTGCCATTTCTCATCTCGGATGGCTTCTTCAAAGCTTACTTCTTCAGAATCTGCCAATAGACATACCAAGTGTGCTTCACTGGTGGAATCATACAAATCTTGTAGACTCCTTAATCTCGGTTGTCTCTGCTCTTCATCACTATCTGAGTCATTCGGATTCTCAGGAATCCGGGTCGAAGGTTGTCCGACCTCAATTGATTTTAGTCCGGGTTCCACATTGACCCCGGATGGACTACTCCAGTCCCATCCATCTTCCTCATTCACTTTTACATCTCGGCTCACCAACACCTTTTTATTGACGGGGTCCAGCAACTTGTACCCCTTCGTCTTCTCATCATAGCCAATAAACACATACTTCTTACTTTTATCTTCTAGCTTTGTCCTCAATTGATCTGGTATATGTGCATACGCAACACTACCAAAAATCTTGAAATGAGCCACTGATGGCTTTAGACCACTCCATGCTTCTTGTGGAGTTTTATCATTCACACTTGAGTGCGGACATCGGTTTTGCACGTACACGGCACATTACACGGCTTCTCCCCAGAACTCCTTTGGCATGTTATTCGTTTTCCGCATAGATCGGACCATATCCAGGATAGTCCGGTTCTTTCTCTCAGCTACTCCATTCTGCTGGGGCGAGTACGGAGCGGTCAGGAATCGCCTTATCCCATGTTCTTCACAATACTTCTTGAAAGCTGTTGACAAGTACTCCCCACCTCGGTCTGAGCGAACCGATTTGATGTACCTCCCAGTACCATTCTCTATCATTGTTTTAAAACTCCTAAATGCCTCTAGCACCTCGGATTTTTCCTTCAAAAAATACACCCAAGTCTTTCGACTGAAATCATCAATAAAGGTTACAAAATACTTCTTACCACTGAAAGACCCCGGAGTAATGGGTCCACACAGGTCGGTATGGATCAACTCCAGAGGCTGCCTAGCTCGGTATCTCGCCATTCTTTGGAATAGGCTCCTCGCATGTTTTCCCAATACGCAGTCCTCACAAAATTTTCCTTCAGAGTTAATCTTTGGTAGTCCCACTACCATGTTTTTCTTCATCATCTTGGTCAGACCACCATAATGAAGGTGTCCAAACCGTCTATGCCACAAGTCCATCTTATCTTCTACCCCGGCTTGAAGACAGCCGACCTCCATGCTCCTTAGACTTAGCTTGTACATTCTGTTCTTTTCCATCTGAACTCGGGCTATCAGACGCCCTTGTTTGTCTTTCAACAGTAGAACTCGGTCTGTCATTAGAACCGAGTAACCCTTCTCCATCAGCTGTCCAATGCTCAATATGTTACTTTTGAGCTCGGGCACGTAATACACGTCCCGGATTATACAACCTCGTCCATCCTTTTGCAAGAAACAGATCGTACCTCGGCCCTTTACTTCAATTTTGGACGCGTCTTCAACTCCTTAAACAAGTGTTTGTAACCACACATGTGATTACTGGCACCGGTATCCAAATACCACTCCGTCTCATTTTTTGAACTGGTTTCACCATGGGCTAGCATAAGAACTCCTCCATCTCCTTCTACAGCGAGGTTTGAAGCCTCGTCAACTCTTCTTTCATCTCGGCAATCCTTAGCGAAATGCCCAACTCGGCCACAGTTGTAACACTTGTCCGAGTTGCAATCTCTCGAGTAATGGCCATACTTGCCACACTTGTAACATTCCACATTTGTTTGATTTGACCACCGGCCTCTTCCACCTCGGCCACGTCCTCTTCCTCTCTGACTCGACTCAGCTCTTTCTTCATTTCTCACCTCATGACCTCGGCCACGACCACCTCGGCCATTTCCACGTCCAGCTCGTCCACGACCTCTACCTCGGACATCTTGAGAATAGAGCGCCTTCTCATCTTTAATGTTTGCTTTTGTCTGGAGTGCTTGCTCCAGCGACTCCTCCTTTTTCTTCTTCTTGCGCTGCTCATGCGCCTCAAGGGAACCTGCTAGCTCTTCAACAGAAAGCGTAGCCAAGTCCTTCGACTCCTCAATTGCACATACCACGTTTTCGAAGTCGTCTGTCAACGACCGGAGAATCTTTTCAACAACTCTAGTCTCAGATAATTCCTCACCATTCTGCTTTAACTGATTCACCACGGCTTGAACGCGGGTGATGAACTCGGATACACCCTCTGAATCTTTCATCTTCATGCCTTCCAACTCGCCACGTAGAGTTTGAAATCGGACCTGCTTTACTCGGTCAGCACCTTTATAGACATTTTCCAAGATGTCCCATGCTTCCTTAGACGTCGTTGCTCCTGCTATCTTCTCAAATCCGGACTCGTCTACAGCTCGGAAAAGCGTGTATAAGGCTGACTTGTCCTTCGCACGCGTCTCTTTCAACGCCTTGGTTTGAGCTGCTGAGTATCCTGCGGTAGTTGCAGGTTCAGCAAAACTGTCCTGAACAACATCCCAAGCATCCTGGGATCCGAGCAACGCCTTCATCTGGATACTCCAATTCACGTAATTCGCCTTTGTCAGGCGGGGCAACGACATACTGGAAGTGCTCACACTCTCCATAACTCAAGCTCTGATACCAATTTGTGAATCACAGGTCCTCTAATGGTGTTTCTCTCAAACACTTAAAACACACAAGGAGTTCTCTGAATATACCTCTTTTGTATATCATTAACATTCAAGCCTTACATTCAAATGATTTACATGGTACTATTTAAAAGCAATAGCAAATAACTAGAAATACTAATGACTAACTTAGGAAATCTAAACACATTAATGACTACTTCTTAGAAACTTTAAACTCATTAATGTCCACTAACAAACTCCTAAGAGACACACCTCTTCACCAAAAAAACCTTTCATTTTCTATTTTCTTTTATTCAAATAAAGTTTAAAAACCCAACAAGGAGTACTTGTAAATGTAATGTTCTGCTTATGCTTACTACTTAAAAATAAATGTAAGAGATTGAAAGGTTGGTTTTTGGATTAAATATATTGAAAGGTATGATTCATTCTCTGCCCCGAAAAAGTATTATTATGCTCTATGAAGCACCGACACTTCAAACACCTTGACGTGTCGTGTCCGACACTCCCCGACACTTCAATACACGTTATAGAAATTCAAAAAAAGGTTCAAATGTTGCAATGCGTTCAGTTTTTAGTTTTAACTATTAGATTCGTTGGATTACGATTACCATTTTATTGAGTTTAATATAAATATATGGGATATCTTATGTTTCTTTGCAAAATTGATGAATATTATAAGTTGAGTTTCATTTTTTTGTTAAATTATTGAATATTAAATATAATATACATTACATAAATTAAAAATATTATTTAATATCAAAACGTGTTCTAACATGTCGAAATCTAACATTTTTTAGAATTAACGTGTCAGAATGTCGTGTCGTTCGTATCACGTATCCCGTGTCATATCGGTGCTAGATAGATTATGCCTATAAACAAGTCCTACTTCCTTTATTTATATTTCTAACTGGTCATTTTATGTGGTAATTTTGTACCTGGCCAGGGATTAATGTGATGGCTGGAGTTGGCCTTTTGTCTGCACCTTTTACAACGAAACAAGCTGGGTGGGCGAGTTTGGTGGTGATGCTTCTTTTTGGAGTTGTATGTTGTTATACGGCAGATCTTATGAGACATTGCTTTGAAAGCAGAGAAGGGATCATTAGCTACCCAGATATAGGCGAAGCTGCATTTGGAAGATATGGACGACTTCTTGTATCAGTAAGCATGTGTTTAGTTTTGATTAATTTTGGGAGAAAAATCTTTTTTTTTTTCAAAAGCTCTCTTAGTAGGATTTTGATTACTAAGTTGTTTTGAACCAAAAATAAACCAATCCAAACACACACTAAGTTTGTGTCCAAATTGTTATGCGGTCCTTGTTCCACCCCCCCCCCCCTTCTCTTAAAATTTTTTGTTATGCTTCATTGTGTCTTTGCTTTATTTCCTCCCTTCAAGTTCTAAGATTTGACTTTGTGGATCTCAAATTTTATTTGATTCATGCTAGATGGTGTAGGTTCATCCTTGTCTTTGATCTTTCTATTTTACATCTCAAGGCCCTGACAAAATGTACCATATAATGATTTTTCTCTATTTATTATTGTTTCTTATAAATTCCTTGTAGTTGGAGTGAGAAGAATCCTGACACATGATGTTTTTCACCCATGCACACATTGGTGGTTTTAATAATCAATGTTTACTAACATTTATTTTTTATTTTTCAATCTTTGTCGCAGATCATTTTATACACTGAATTATATGTAAGTTCTGAATTGATCCATTTCTTTTGTTTCCTTTAACAACAACTGTGCTTTATAACTCTGCATCATCAGTATGAGATATCTTTTCATGAATGCAGTCATACTGTATAGAATATATCATCTTGGAAGGAGATAACCTTACTGGGCTGTTTCCTGGAACGTCCTTGAATTGGGGCAGTTTCCATGTTGATTCCAAGCATTTGTTTGGAGTTTTGGCTGCACTTATTATTCTCCCAACTCTTTTGTTGAAGGATCTTCGTATAATCTCCTATCTCTCAGGTTCTCCAAACTCAAGAAGATTTGTTAGGTTTAAGGATCTTTGTTTTTCAATCCAATTTAATCAAGCACTTACTGGATCATTTGTGATGATTCTGCAGCTGGAGGGGTTGTTGCTACAATTTTAATTACTGTCTGTATATTTGCTGTTGGGACAACAGATGATGTTGGATTCCATCACAATGGTCCACTGTTGAATTGGAGTGGCATTCCATTTGCTTTTGGTATCTATGGGTTTTGCTTTTCTGGACATTCAGTTTTTCCAAATATTTACCAGTCTATGGCTGTCAAAAAAGAATTTAACAAGGCAGTAATGACATGGTATAGTACCTAACTTTCTTTGTTAATGGAGAGAAGACTTGTTTTCTTCTTTATTATACCTGACTCATTTATTTGTGTACAGTTTTATTTTATGTGTGTTGATATATGGAAGCGTTGCAATCATGGGGTTTCTCATGTTTGGTGAAGAGACTTCGTCTCAGATAACATTGAATCTGCCACCAAATACATTTGCTTCCAAAGTTGCCAAGTGGACAACAGTAAGAGATTCTTATAGTCTCTTTGGGCTACTTTAAAAAAATTTCTTTGTAGTGAACATTTACAGAGTTTACAATTTTGTATTCTTTTCTCTTTCAGGTGATTAACCCGTTAACCAAATATCCTTTTTTGTAACAAATTACTTTTGTTAAAGTTCAACTTGGCTTGATCATATTCAGCAGAAATTTTGAATTAACTTTTCCTTAATTTTAAACAAATATGCTTTGATGATGAACCCATTGGCAAGGAGTGTAGAAGAGTTGCTGCCGGATAGCATTTCAAGTACTTATTGGTGTTTCATTCTTCTTAGAACAGCACTGCTTATATCTACAGTTTGTGCCGCTTTTCTGATACCCTTTTTTGGTAAGTCTTAGACTTTGTCTCTGTAATACAATACATTTGTATGTGCTCACAATTAATTAAAGGACACTTAAGAATATCATATGGCTATGGCGTGTTAATCATTGTATGTTCTTCTATATATATTTACTTAAAAGCTAGAGCTAGTTAGTACTTTGCACAACCTTGTTATTTTTGAATAACAATGAATTATTGGACCATCAAATAGGTGTGGGATTGTTATATATAATACAGTCACTTATTGCAATACACAACTGTTTTTGTACCTTTTATATATATATATATATATATATATATATATATATATATATATATATATATATATATATTGTATGTAATGCTCTTATTGTCCTTGACAAATTTTAAAGTGCTAACTTATCTTTATTTCACAAAAAAATGTGTGTATAAGATCTGTATTAAATATTAGCACTGGTGATATGTGTCAGATGAACAATATGATTCTAACACTGTTCTTTTCAATTTCAGGGCTTGTGATGGCTTTAATTGGTTCCCTCCTCAGTATACTTGTGGTAAGCATAAACTTTCAGTTAAATATTCATCACAATCAATATCTCACTATGTTTAAGGACCATGAACATGCCTCTGTAAACAAATAGTTATACTCTAATACTAATTTAAGAACAGCAGAAAGAATGAGATGGAGATAAAAGACTAATTTGTCTTCAATCGTCGGCATTACTTTTTTCTTTGTTAGCATTCAAACATAAAATATTACCTGTGTCACATTATAGGTAAAATTCCCTGCCTTACATTCAACGGTTCCTGAATGCTCTGCCACACGCTCTTATTTTTCTTTTAAAGTCCAACATGACTAAAAAATAGGCATGGTTTAATGCACATATTCTAAAATATTCTCATAAATGCATATATATACATTATTCACGTCCTAAGGCAGGGATCTTTGGCCTTTTACTTGTTAGGAGTTCATATGAAACTGCAATGTCATGTAGGATTGCTATATTTTCAGGCAGTGATATTGCCGTCTTTATGTTTTCTGAGAATCGTGGGGAATAAAGCAACAAATACACAGGTATCAGTGCAGCTGATCTTGTTAGTGTGTGTATATATATATATATATATAGAGAGAGAGGTAGGATCTTACCTCATATATATATATATATATATTCAACTATAATTATCTTATGAAAATTTTCAGGGTAATAAGTTCTCTCTTCCAATTTTTTTATCTTTTTTCTGGCATGATCAGGTTGCTCTGAGCGTCGTAATTGCTGCATGGGGAATCACTAGTGCTTTCTTTGGAACATATTCATCAGTATCAAAGATTGTGCAGAGTTTCAGCACAAGTCCAGCCATTTGAATTGTTATGATGATAACAAGACCTTGCTCTCTCCTGATGAAACCTTTCATCGTAAGGTTCAAGTTTTCTAGTGGAATACAAAGAGTTCAGCAACTTTTTGAATTACATAAAAGTCAAAAGTGTTTCTCCTTTTAAATAACATAATTTATGTCATTTCACTCTCACAAAGAGGTGACACACACCTTTATACTTTTTTGTCCACTCTCTCTCCTACTTTATCTATCTCTTACTCTCACTTAAAATAACACAACTTTACATTCTTTAAAATAATACACACTTTTTCCTACATAAAAATACCATTAAGTTTCTTTTAAAAACAACAAACAAACTAAAAACTTATTAGTATTATAGTTATTTACCTTTTGGATATATTTACGGGTTCATCGATTACATAACTAATATAATTCAAACACTGACGGACCCATATGTTTATTTATATTTTTATATATATTATAAAAAAATAAAAGGGTTTGATTTTAATGAGCACAGAGAATACTTGTGTTTCAACTTATTATTGTAAATTTTTAGTTTAAAAAATATTAAAATATGTAATAATATTTAATATATACGATTTATGAATTAAATAGCATGTAAAATATAAAGATGTTCAAATTTTATGTTAAAATTTATTTTTATTATTTTTCATGTTGATTTTTGTATTTTTTTTAATTTTTATCTATTGAATAATTTCATATATTAAATATTTAACACATTTTAATATATTTTTATAATTAAAAATTAATTAATAATAAAGTGAAATTATCTGTCTTCAATAAAACCTAATTCAAGTTTTTCTTTTTTAATTAAATCCGGCTTCCATTATTTATTTTTTGTCAGATTTAAAAATTATAAGATATTAAAATACCGTTAAAAAAAAATTATTCAATAAAGAAAGTATTTGGTCATTTTGTTTAAAATAAATCTATATAATAAGCAAATGCTCACTTAACTTGTTAGTCATTGTGTATGTTATACCGACACGAGACACAAGATACAACATAATATTTTGACACGTTAATTTTAAATAGTTTTAAATTTCGACACGTTAGGACATATTTTGATATTAAATAATAGTTTTAATTTATGTAGTGTGTGTTATATTTAATATCCATCAATTTTGCAAAGAAACATAAGATGTCTAAATATTTATATTAAACTCAATAAAATAATAATCATAATCCAACGAATCTAATAGTTAGAACTTAAAACGTAATGCAATGCAACCATTGAACATTTTTGAGTCTTTGTAACGAGTATTAAAGTGTTAAAGAGTGTCAAAAAATGTCGAACACGACACGTCAAAATTTTTAAAGTATCAATGGTTGTTATATATTACTTTATGGTTATACAGCTAGCAAAAGTAGCAAGGAGGCCCTTTATTATAAATGTGGGGAAGGGAGAGATAAGCAGACAGAGAATGAATTTATAACATCGGGTACAATAATCGTTGATAACTGTTATTGCAATAGACTGCATTTATCCAAAATGGGACCAAATTGAAGGTCAATTTTCCAATTACTAAAGCCATTTAATTTGCTATTCGAGAGCTATGTTTGTCTGTATTGTCTGTGTGACGTCTAACACCCTCATAATTATTTGATATTGTATTAGCTTAACTCATTGGTCGTTGCTTTTTTTTTTATTCACTAATAATATGCTGGCTATTCTTCATTTTCAGAGGTCACAATTGACTTTGAGGGTATGTTTGATTTGATTTTTTTTTCTTCAAAACTGTTTTGTAATATAATTTTTGAAAACTAGTTTTAAAAATAAGAGAATAATAAAACTTATTTTAATATAAATATATCTAAAGTTGGAAAGAAATATTAAAGAACTTTCACAACTATAAAATTATAAATGAAAAATAATTTAAAATTGAAAAAATTAAATTTATTTATGATAGTATATTAATAAATTTTCATAACACCGCAAAAACAACAAAATCAAAAAATAAATTTTGAGAACATATTTCTAATTTTAGTTTTAAAAACTTAAAAACAATTATTATTTTGAAAGTCGTTTTTATAAAACAATTTTAAAAAAATAAGTTTTTTATTTTTATTCTAAAAGGTAAAAAACTATTTTTGAAAACAAAAATCAAACAAGCGCTGACTTTTTCTCTTTCTCTTTCTCTAAGAGAATGCAAATTTGTTGTTGTTGTTTTTTTTTGGTGAGAGAAAAGAATGGAAATTAACTTTGAATGATTGTACACAACTGCATTCACCTTCAAGGCTTCAACAGTTTTTGATGGCCCAAATTCCACATCATAGAGTACGGGTTACAAAAGTGATTATAGCCAAGCTCTCCAGCAACTAGAAACATAAATATAAATAAATGCCATTGAGCAAATAAATTCAGTATAAAACTCTTTGAACTAGTTCCCTATTTTATAACATTATAAACATTCCGGATTTGCTAAATGGGGTATTAAATACAATGTGCCAATATTTTATCCCATTCGAAATCCATTTGACCCCTTTGCTAGCGTGATTTTCAAAACTGCTTTGTGCAGCGGAACTTATGGTCCAATAGTAGTAGTATATTAACTTAATTCTCTTCTCTATTAGGCCTAGTGCCCAATATCATAAGGTCATGAAAAACTCCAAATTTGATTTTTGGGATATTTATAATGTTAAAATATATTGATCCATACTAAGTCATTTTTTCTAACATCAATACTATTGAATCAACTTCTTCATAATACTTAAGCAGTACGTATCTTTAATCTTTAATCTATTTAAGAGTATTTCCATTATGTCCGTTAGATGTTGAATCGGATATGTAAAATACTTAAGGTTAGCATTTTGTTGAGTTTATCTGGATGATTTATTACTTGTTACTGTGGGGTCTTTGGTTATCGCTCATCAGAGCATTTTCATGCATGCTCCTAGCCACTGTTGGCAAGCATGAATGACTAATTAAAGTCCCTTTTTGCCGTGGGAGAGGAAAGAATAACCGAAACAATACAAGATCTAAAGGAATTATTGCTACAATTTTCTCCTACAAATCTGATTGATGCTTTATAATGGTGCTAGAACCTATTTCGATTGCGATGAAGCTTCAGCGTACACAATCCGTTCCAGAGTTTAAAATAATAGACTACCTATGTTTATTTTTATATGTAATATGATCATGAATTTTCTTTATTTGCATCAAGCCATATACATCTGTGAGGTAATTTACATAAAAGTACCTATGTTCTCAACGCTTTTATTTTTTAATCATTCAGTAAATCTGCTCAATATGCTTAACCAAAATGAACAAGGATCTGGCCATCTATATTAACCGCAGAAGGTTCACATTCCTTCCATTTGCACTGCATCCCTTTATCAAAATTGTAATAAGATCATTGTTGCTTTACCATTAAGCTGACGCCAATTATTAGAGGTATGTTAAAACTTTAGGAAGCATTTAATCCTATTTATTTTTTCATTTTTCAACAACTCTCTACTTGAACTTCAGTAAGGTAGGCCACCAAAATCAGAGTTTGATCTCCTTGTGTATTCTGCAACTAGTTGAGCAACAAACGAAGATTTATTCTTAAGCAGTTTCTTTGGTGAGTCATATTTCTCAAGAAGCGTGCACCATCAATATGAAGAGAAATCATATTCACTTTTATGAGAAAAAAAAAGAAAAAAACAAACTGACAAATATACAAGAAAAAATAAAAAACAAATGATTCTTAATTACCTTGATTTATAAACAGAACCATGTCACGATCAACGACTGAAGTTATTCAATGAGCTATGGTAACTGCAAAACTCATGATGATATGAAATCATTCTCACTACATTTAAAGATATAATTTTGACTTGTAACACATCCTATATCTATGTTTAAAGTTTTTAGAAGTCAAAACTACGGAGTCAAGTTTCCCTTCTTTCTTCCTTACTTTATCTCCAAGTTGGCACATAACTAGAGCCTATAATATTTCTTAGAATTTATGAATATGCATAACCTGTACTAACGAGACAATTACTTCCTAGTGCCATGAAAAAAAAAAATTACCTCCCAAATCTGTTCATCTGTGTACTCTTCCAGTGAGTCCAGGTTGCTTCTTACATTCCCTTCAAACATTGTTGGATCCCGAGGAATAATGCTTAATGTGGAACGTAAATCATGAACTTCAATCAAAGATATGTTAGTGTTGTCTATCAAATTAGTGTTGTCTATCAAAATTTGTTCAGCAACTGGTTCCACAAGTCAGAAAAGTGTTTGCACTATAGTTATTTTTCCACTTCCTGTTCTTCTCACAATGCCAGTTTTTTTTATCCAGCACATGTAAAACAAGAGGCAAGTGAGGAGCATACCAAACCTACATCACACACTGCCTCATTAAGCATAGATATCATAAACTAAAATCAAACTCAGTTACCTCTTTTTCTACAGGATATTCTTATGAATGGGTTAAAATCCCCTGCATTAAATTTTTTTTCTCTAATATTGCTCGTCTTAGCCAACATGCTGGCATGCCAACAATCAACAAGCATTCACCAGGATCAATAGCTGTTATATGTGGCCATGACTCATACATATCACCTCCTCAACAGTCACCACCATATAAACAATCCAGCAATCAATGACAGACTTTTAACCTATTCATATATCTTCACTTCCATCAATCAATGCCAGACTTTTATATATTTTCACCACCATATAAACCAATGCAGATACTAGATATCTTCACTTTTTAACCTGCTTAAATTCTAAGTAACAAACAATGCAAGACTTTTTTATATATCAATCAATCAAACAATGCAGATACTAGAAAGGGCGACACTATTAAAAAATTAACCACAAATCAATCAAATAATTTTGCATTGGTAGGGTATTTTCAAGTAATCATCATCAATGTTCTCCAGTATGAAATAAAAATTTCTATTCTCAACTAGTCTTGTATATTTTCTGCTTCCCACTGAAGTCTGGCATGTTGGTGCTGCTGCAATGGTTGAGCATCACCAGCACTTGAACTTCCAGCTATGATTGAAACAACCCCAGGCATGCCTGAACTTCCAGCCACACTTGACTCAAACCCAGGA
This sequence comes from Gastrolobium bilobum, assembly GCF_033153095.1. Lineage (NCBI taxonomy): Eukaryota > Viridiplantae > Streptophyta > Magnoliopsida > Fabales > Fabaceae > Gastrolobium > Gastrolobium bilobum. Next base: position 3,887 of record NW_026896309.1, on the reverse strand, counting down.
ATACTTGAACTTCCCAGTTGCCAGATAACCATCATTGCTCGATACAAGGTTTAGGCCAGCCAAATTGGGGGCATGTCACATACCCATCAAAACATTTGATTGAAGGTTTCATCAAAAATTTGTGGCACATAGTGGTGTCTTGGAACTCCAGAAAAGTGTAGTCAAGAAATTGAGACTTATCCAAATCTGTCATCCTTGCAAAGCCAAATGAGTTTGTCCAAGTGTCTATCACACTGGGAGAGGAAGGCAAGATCATCCTCTCAATTCCCAAGTGAGTCAACTGCTTCTCAAGCTCATTCATCAAGATGCTACACATTCCAAGTCTTCGAAACTTCCTCCTGGTGGCAACAAATGGTAGCTCAGCAACCTTCTGACCATAAATCCTTATGGTGGCAGCAGAAATCACCTGGTCATTCCTCTCCAAAATCACTGTGTAGAACCCACGAAAGTTGGAACGATTAAGTTCTGAACCTCTACTGAACATAACATCTGATATGATATCTCTCCCAGTGAAATCATTAATAACTAGATCAAAACACTCATGGAATACTCCAAGAGCCACACTTAGCTTGCTTTCAATTTGGCTCATGCGCTCAAGGTCTTCAGAAGTAAGATCTCCATGGTTATCACTTTTCGGGGTCTTCAACAATATCCAAGTAAGATTATCAGCACCCACGGGAATTGGTTTCCCTATCAGCTTTTGTAGACTGAAAAATATGTTCTCACAATCAGCATTGCAGAACCAATTCTTATTAGGGTGGTTTTCCAAGTTACAGGTAAAGCCTCTAGTCTTTAGGCACCCAATGTGGTATTTGTGCTCACATTGATCACAAACGAGCATACTGCAATCCACATTATCTGCACTATCTTCTTTGTATTTTGGTCTGTTGCATATTTTGCAGCAACATGGTGGGCAAAACCAATCACCATCAGGAACTTGTTGGAGACCTAGGCAACTGAGATGGAATGAGGATGGGCACCTATCACAGAGCATCAATTCACCACCATAACGACATATAGAACAAATGTTGTCATTGTCTTTATAAACGTTGTCTCTCTGCATAACAACATGATGATTTTTTTGTTGTGAACTACTCAAGGCTTCCCTTTAGCAATCCAACAGTGATCTTCCATCTTCCAAGAAGATATTAGTAGATGGACAGTGCTTTGTACAACCAGCATGAGCCGCAAAGTTAGTGGGGCCGAAAACCAAACCACAACAATCACATTCTATGCCACAATGCAATAGTTTCCCTTTTTTCACCACATTATATCTACCGCGGCAGAACACCTTGGATTCTAAAAGTACCACGTTGTTGTCAATCAACCAAGAGATAACTGTACCAGGATTTGAAGAACTTTGTACCTTATCCCCATGCCTCACCCTTTTCCTTGATCGTAAGACTTTACCTCTTTTACCGCCTATGGAACTCCCTTTGTCTTTTCATGGATTCCACTCATCATCGTCACCATCATCACATGACTCCCTTTGTCGTTTCTTGGATTTTCTTGGCTCAGCCCTCTGTTTCTTGGATTTTCTTGGTACCACCTGTGCTTGTGCAGAAGATGAAATCACTGTAGTGGAAGAGGCCTGATCAAGCTCACTCGTGGGTTGAGAGTGATCCACCTCATCATCATCATCAAATGACTCCCTTTCTTTTTTTCTTGCATGTTCTGGGATGCGCTCTTGCACTTGGTTTCTTGCATGTTCTTGGTTGTTCTTGTGGCTGTGCAGAAGATGATGACATGGCTGTAGTTGTTGAAGGCTGATGATCATGATCACGCTCAACTTGAAGACCCTTTGTTTCCAGAATCAAGGGAGCATTTTCAGGCCCACAACCTCCCTCTCGTATGCAGCTTTCGCATGCCCTTCCGAGAGAAATATGGTTCCTGCGATTGATGGGTGATGTATAACGCAATTCCCATCTACCTTGCTTATCAATGTACCACAAATTCCAACCCAAAGCACTTAGATGTTGCTTTGCTTTTAAGGACAGATCTCTTTTCCCACTACCTCGCCTATAATCTGTTGATCCTGTTAATTTGTACCAGTCGATCACTGCTTGAGGGCAAAACTTTGGTTCAATAGATACCGCAGGAGCCGAACTAGGAGCCATCAAATTCAAACTATTTCATGCAAAACCTGTTCAAGCGGAAGAAGAAGAATCAGGTAACGGGAATATATGTGTATATATATACATATATGCTAACAAGATTTTTTATTTTTTTTTGGTAAATCATAACAAGAATATCTTTAATCACGCATCGAATTGATATCACATATATATGTGCTAATTTAAAGGCATTGATTCTCATTTTTATATCATATATATGTGCTAATTTTATTAATTAAAGATATTATTCACGGTAACGTAATAATTTTAAATATGCGAGAGTGAAAGTTCAAATTTAGGAGATATTTTATTTTATATATACACATTACAAAAAACTATATAAACTCTATAAATAATATTCTTAATTAATAAAGTTAATATATATATATATATGTGTGTGTTAAATTTATTCATAAAGAATATTATTTACGGCAATATAATGATTTAAAATATGCCAAAATGAAAGTTCAAATTTAGGAGTCATTTTATTTTATATATACATATGAAAAAAAAAACTAAATTTTAGTGTGCTAATTTTATAATATTAATTTCCATTTTTATTTCATGTGCTAATTTTATTAATTAATTAAGGATATTATTTCCATAACCTGTGATAAACTGAAAGTTCAAATTTAAGTGATATATTATTTATATGATATTATTATATTATATATTTTTAAATTATTTTTTATTATATTTTTGTATCTTATGATTCGATATGATTCACGATAAAAAAATCGATTAAACGATACACAAACATTGAACCACAGAAAAACACCAAACCACTCAATACTCTCCATAATTCTACTAATAGAGATGAACACAGGCCCACCCTAGGGCGCCAAAACTTTTCACAAGGATCCGACCATGTTGCATGTGGAAATAAAATCTTTAATAAATATAAATATTGTTAATATTAGTAGAAGAATATTCGTAACATTTATAAACATAATATCTCTATATGAAACATATCTGTGTTAATTTAAAGGCATTGATTCTCATTTTTATATCATATATATGTGCTAATTTTATTAATTAAAGATATTATTCACGGTAACTTAATAATTTAAAATATGTGAAAGTGAAAGTTTAAATTTAGGAGATATTTTATTTTATATATACACATTACAAAAAACTATATAAACTCTATAAATAATATTCTTAATTAATAAATTTAACATATATATATATATATGTTAAATTTATTCATTGAGAATATTATTTACGGTAATATAATGATTTAAAATATGCCAAAATGAAAGTTAAAATTTAAGAGTCATTTTATTTTATATATACATATGGAAAAAAAATTAAATTTTAGTGTGCTAATTTTATAATATTAATTTCCATTTTTATATCATGTGCTAATTTTATTAATTGATTAAGGATATTATTTACGTATCCTGTGACAACTGATCGAAAGTTCAAATTTAAGCGATATATATATATATATATATAGATATATATATTATATATACTAATGAAAAAAAAAAACAAAGCTATATATGTTCAAGCCCAGCCTGACCACATGTGATGTATATGCTTACAACTTTGATCTGGTGATGCTAAAACAGTTAGAAGTATTAGAGCTAAATCTTAAGCTCCAAAGTAAAGGACCATAGTCTCCACTTACATGAAGAAAGATGACTTATAACCAATCCCTAACCCCTCTTGTCACACAAAAAGCCTATCAGGAAGCATAGAATTATAAAATTAAGTTTCACCACAGCGATGTGCTAAAGTGGAACAAAGAGTTAATCATGGAAATAGAAA